>NC_135435.1:5087500-5092500 GCF_051991255.1 Vanacampus margaritifer
CTGTCCCTGCTGACGGCCAAGCAGCTGGAGCAGATGGTGTGCGGGATGCCCGAGATCTGCTGCGAGGTGCTGAAGAAGGTGGTGCGCTACCGAGAGGTGGACGAGCAGCACTCGCTGGTGCAGTGGTTCTGGCAGACTCTGAACGAGTTCTCCAACGAGGAGCGAGTCCTCTTCATGCGCTTCGTGTCCGGACGCTCCAGGCTGCCCGCCAACACGGCCGACATCTCGCAGAGGTTTCAGATCATGAAAGTGGACAGGGTGAGGCCATCAATTCAATAGTGGTGATTTTTGAAACATTTGATTGATTTATTTATACAATTTTCTTTTCTTTTTTCCTCCCTTCTCTTTTTTTGGTGATCTCTCGATCCAATCACATGATTGGAAATCGGGGCCAATCACATGATTTTTCAGTTGATCATGGATCGGGGCAAAAAATAGGTTTTCTTCATCATCTGAAATTTTATAGGTCTTTTCTTCATCATCTGAAATTTTATAGGTCTTTTCTTCATCATCTGAAATTTTATAGGTCACACATTCAAAGGTGTAAAGGTTTTGTCAAATAGAACAGAAAAGGTTTTTTCTCTTCTTTTTTTTCATTTGCTTGCTTGGTGTGTGTGCCTTTTGTTGTACGTTAAAACTGCTGAATGCAGAAAACTGAATTTCGAATCACTACTGCCACCTCTGGCTGAAAAATAAAACTACACTTTTTTCTTTTTTTTCGTGCACATAACGTCACATCCGCACACAGAGCGTGGGAAATTTTAACTTTATTTTTTATCTTTTGAAAACTTTAAGCCAGAGGTTTTGTCAACAGCTAAGGTGTTAATCTACTAATTAGAAGATGTTTAGTCGCAAAATGGTCAAATAAGGCTATTGTAAAGATATTTTTGGGCAAATTGTTACGTAGAGAAAAGAACATATATATTTTTAATTAACTAATTTGCTCCCCAAAAAGTATAAATACGTTCTACTTTAAATGTGTCGCAATTATATAATATTTATACGTTTTTTATGTTTTTATGCTAGAGCATACAGAAGGCTTTGATGCAGCTTCTCAACTGCAAAGAACGGTTGAAGCAATGGTAGTAACAAAAACGGCCAGCAGGTGGCAGCAGAGCAAACGAGATTAACCAGGTCCATGTTGCAAAAAGCTAATTTACCCACAGTTCTAAACAGATTTGTAAATAATGATGAAAATTAGCTATATTCTAATGCTAATTGCTGCAAAACAGAAACGGATAGAAGTATACATATTTTCCTGATTAAAAAAAGGGTCACACTCTTTTGGTATGCTCCATGTTTTTATAGCAAAAGAACACAACGTTCTGTGGGCTTTGCACAATCAGTCAAAATCCAGTAAAACAGCCGGAGCAAAGGGGGTTGCTTCAGTGAAAATGGCTGGGAGTTAATGGGGATGGGACATTCTCAAAGTGGGGACTTTTCGATGTTGATGCCAGCAAACAAGTTTCGGGTGGACAAAACTTCTGCTTCTAACTACAGACAAGTTTCTCTTTTTAGTTTAACAACGCTTACTAACTAAAATCCTAGTTGGTTATTGCGCCTTTTGGTGCTGTTATCCTTGTTGTGGCGTGAGGAAGCTACATGCTAAAGTAGGGGTATGTCACACATTTGTTGCCTTGACTAATGCTTCTTCTTGTGCTTTAATTTCTTCTTCTACATCCGTTTAGCAGTCGGTGACTACATTTGGTACTTTACCGCTACTTTCTTTCTTACTTTCCAGTCAGAGTTCTAATTTTCATATATAAAAGACGCATGACCAGCCAAACTATGAAAAAAAGTGACTTGTAGTCAGAAATATACTTACTGTCTATTTAACATAAACCTATCCGCATGTCTGGATCTGTTTACGTTGACATTGGTGCGAGTGGGGTGATTGACGTATGCATTTGGTGTGATGTGTGCAGCCATACGACAGCCTGCCCACCTCCCAGACGTGTTTCTTCCAGCTGCGTCTGCCTCCGTACTCCAGCCAGGCCGTCATGGCCGAGCGGCTCCGCTACGCCATCAACAACTGCCGCTCCATCGACATGGACAACTACATGCTCTCTCGCAACGTGGACAACGCCGAGGGCTCGGACACGGACTACTGACGCTCACTTGAAAAGCGTCATAGCGCCGTGAAAGAGCCGGCGCCCATGCACACATTTGGCCGAATGCCTCACAAACCCTCAAATGCATCAATATCGTTGTTTCCGCACCACTATAGGAACTCGAGTGCACATGGGCCACCTTTTATGTTCATGTATGTATTTTTAAACAGCACAAAGTTTATTTGTCCTTGTGTCTTAGCAACTATTTTTTAATGACACAAAAATCTTCACAAGTGCATTTAGTGTGTGTGTGTTGTTGTTTTTGCTTTCCTTTACTCCACATCCCATTTTGGGGCGCTGCATGGAGTTGTTTATTTGTTTGGAAATGTGCATAGGATATTCAAGAAGGAAGCGAGGACAAATATATTGTGTACATTGTGTAAAATGCTTCATGACAAATTTCTTGCTGTAACATCCATATTTATTGTTTTATTGCCTATACCTTGTTTCCCAAAGCATCCAAACCAACAATAAATGCTGCAGAATGGATTTGTGGAACCTTGAGTGTGTGTGGGTTTTTTTCTCCCTGTTTTAGACATATGCGGTGTTGAACGTTCTAGTCAGTGCGATTTGCAGTGATTTTAAAAATATATATTAAAAAAATTAACAATGAATTGGATTAATTATATTGGCTTCAAACAGGATGGCATCAAAAATATTATACAACAGTTAACAAATTATTTGTAAAATGTAAAAATACATCTCCATGTCTCCTGGTGACACAAGGCCAATGGAGGCACTTTTTAACTGCATCTTCGATGTCAAATGAACGGATGAACAAACCTTTGAGACAATTGATTAAACAGTGTGATGATTTTGCTGAAGTTTTCTTGAAACATCCAATTCATTCCTTTCACAAAGCACCCCCCCCCCCCCCCCATGTATAAAATTAACCCCTCAAGTCATTTCCCGTCATTTAGTCTCACCTGTGAAACTGATCTTCTGTTTGTGAATGATAACCGATATCTAAATAGACATAAACGACATACGCAAAAACTTTATACATCAATTTTCTGTACCAATTTTATCCCAGCTGACTGATCAAAAGCCAATCGAGTTACAAAAGAAATCTCCTAAGAAAAATTAAAAGTTTTATTTAATTTTGCATGCATAACACCATGATGACATGACGACACATTTATTGAAGAATTCATTTACATATTTGATGAAGTAAAAAATATCACAAAGGCCTCATTTGGGGGGAATAAATTATTGGGAGTTGAAATTGACTTAAATAGGCTTTATAAGTTGAAAGCAAAATCTTTTGGCCCATCTTTTGTTGTTGTTGGGGGGAAAAAACATCAATCTATTCTCCACCCTTGGAGTGGAAAGGCACTTGGACTGATGAAAGACTCAAATGTTCAAATTTGAACTTTTTAAATAATTGTCAAATGTTTCAACTCTTCTCTCATCCCTGTTATTGAAAGTTGTTCTTATTTACAACTAGACTTTAAAAAAAATGTCAACAGTGGGGTGACAATATGAAAGCAAAAAAATTGGAAAAAAACTCAAGCCGAAAGAAAACGATGAAATGGTCTTTAGTACGAAATTGAGACACAATTGATGATTTAAATCACACACAGAGGGCCGCACTAATTGCAACTGTCCGTTTCTGAGTATTATAACAGGCTATAGATTTGTTTTGGACTAATATACTTTACCCTAATGAGGTATTGGATCCCTTGACTCTGAAGAGGTCAAGCGCTACGGAAATCATCATGACTAACTGCCATTTGGTGAAGCATTATGAGCCATTTTTTATTTAGTGTTGAATCTCAAAACACGTGACTTTCTTCCCCATCTTAATACAACACAGGCCATTCATACAGCAGTAAACATCACATACTGCAGAACCTGACAGAGGTAGCACACTTATTAAAGAAAAATAAAAACAAACTAGAAGATGCATCTTATGTGCACACTTTGAATTTACTCAACAAATCGGTGTTGATGTTCGATTGTGCAGAGAAGACTTACAATAAATCAACGAGGGAGAAATCGGTTGCATGATTTCAAAATTGACTTGAGCCATCTAAAAGAAAGTGAGCAACAAACTCATCAGGCAGTATTGCAATGTGATCATCTTTGCATTGTTTCCCTTCCATTCTTTGGATTAACTTCAGCCATGCAGACTGCTGTGGGGTCAGCGAGAGGTCGAGGACCTGACAAAGTAACAGTCGTTGCACATGGAAAACTATCCAAGAAATTACTCAACATAAATGTGCATTCATTCCCATTTAGACTCGTTAATAGAGCTGTGTATGTTTTCTACCTTATTGTCGCTGAGTGCTGTGTTTTGCTCTAAGATTCACTCAGCTAACATTGCTACAAACATGTCAAACAGGTGAGAAGTCAACCAGGAAGTCTGTCAATGGCAACCTTGAAAGTGATCCAAAGTTGTGCAGGCGAGCTTTGTCCTCAGAAACATGCTTTCATCAATGTCCAATTCAAATCATTCACCTCCATTTTTTTCCTTTTCAGTAACACCAAGAAAAACAGTTTGTTGTTTTTCAGACTTGGAAAAAAAAGAACTATTTGAAGACACATTGCATTACATTTGATTTTCTTAAGACCGTGTCAGTATGTTAGTGACAACAATGGAAGCAACTAGACATTTTCATTGTGACATTTACAGTATATTATTATAAAGTGTGTATATTTTAAAATGACAACTAGAGTTGAAAAATGATCAACTTCATGGCCTATTTTTATTCTTGACATGTATACATTGGAAACATACAGTAGGTATATATATATATATATATATATATATAGCCTCATTCCGCATGGTGCTTAAATCAACAGGGTTATTCTACTTGTAGACGTTTGGCTCCTTAAACAGCCTCTTAGTGGTGATGAAAAAGAATGCAGGTTTAAGGCACTTCTGCA
>NC_135435.1:5097500-5102500 GCF_051991255.1 Vanacampus margaritifer
TTGAATGGGTTGTATTTACCCCATGTTAGGATTTTGAAGGACCCCCATTATTCTCTGGATCCGGTCCATTGCAAGGCTCTCCTGGAAGCTGCTGAGACCTGCGGAGAGAAGACAAGAGGAGGCATGTGGTTGTGCATGCAAATGTCTTCTTATGTCATCTGCCGTGGCTTCGTCTTATCAAATGATTTTTCTGAGGCCGCCGCCACCAAAACAAAGACAAAGCAGGATTCAAATTCACTTCTGATGGAAAGCCAATGTTCAGAATATGAATATTTTTTGAGGACCTCAATTCCAATGTTTGACAAAAAAAATAAATACATAAATAAAATAATGTATATGTTTTTTAATTGGATCACAGATTAATCATCTGATTAATTTACATATAGAATTAATAAAACTTGTTTTTTGGTCCATTAATACTTTACTTACAACAACAAAAATATTATTTCAGGTAGATGATTTGACTCTTTTACAAGACAGAAGAACTTTCAAGTACAAAAACATCCAAAAAACATTAACTGATGAGTGGGTTATTAGATTTAAACCATAAATGTAAGCAGTATCATGTATAAGCAAGATAATGAGTGAAGTTTCTCTTCAAAGTTAAACTGCATTTCTTCTACTTCATTCATTTATTTGCCTTAAAGTGATGACTTAATAATTTAAAAAAAACAACACAAAGACACCTTTCTCAGATTGCCACATGTCATTTGTGACAGAGCAGGGTTAGAATAGTTTGGGATTTTTTTTATTATAGTTACTTTTTATTTTGTTTTGAATTTTATTTTAAATGCAGTTAGTTTTAATGAATTTTTAGAGCAGGTTTGTTAGTTGTTTGTTTGTTTTTTATTCCAAAATGCTTCATTTTGGTTTAGTTTTTATTACTTTTAGTATTAGTTTGAGATTTTTTTTAAATCTATGTAGTATTTGTTGATTGTAATGTTAATTTTATCAGCCATTTTTAAATTTCGTCTCGGTTTTAGTCCAGTTTCAATTCTGCTAGTTTTTAATCAGTTAGTCAACCTCATCCCGTTTTTATTTAGTTCATTTTTAGTCAACTCTAAATCTAACATTTTGGTCTTTATTTTAGTCCAAGGAAACATAATTTTATTTGTCATTTAGTCAACAAAAACTGTTAACATTTTAGTCTAGTTTTGGTCAGGACAATCATTTTTGTCAGCAGTTAATGTTGATTTTAAACTATTTAATTTCACATAAAATTTTTGATAAAAAAACAATTTGACACAATTACAACATAATCAACAAGTGGCTAATATGGCTCAATGCTACAAGATAGTAAATTGCCAGCATTAGTTAGTGGTCGGATTAACATTATTGTTGAAACGTTATAACTATAAATTACTTATTTTTTTATTTTTTACCTTTCACAATGAATCCACCTTGTCTGTCCCATGTGTTTGTACATGTTGCACGCAGATTTGAAAAGGGGGGTGTCACATGACAGTGTCACAGTGATAGATAAGCAGAGACAGGATTTTACAAAATCATATCATTTTTCCTCTCGCTTTTCTTCATGAACTAAAATGTCCATAGATTTTAGTCAAATATTTATTAAGTGAACAGTACATTTTTGTCTCGTCTTCATTAGTCGACGAAAATGCATATTGATTTAGTCACAGTTATTGTTTATTAATGAGGAAGTCTAGTCTAGTCTAGTTTTAGTATGTGTGTTGACGAAGTTATTTTTGTTTAGTTTTCGTTGAAGAAATTCACACAAGTTGATTGCAAGATTTTTAAAACAGCCATTAAAAATTGTGTGGCGAAGTAAACTACAATTCTCAAACGACGGTTTGGCCTTCTCTCTTCTGTACGGATCGTGTAGCTTTTAGGTGGAAAAACGCTATACAAGCGAAAGTCCATTTACCGCATTTTAGCCCACATTTTGTTTCTTACCAACAAAATGAGGATTTGATATGTAGCTTTGTTGTGCATGAAGGACAAATGAATTAACTTTGGATTATGGTCTGCATCAAGAACTCTGCTGATGATCCAAATTTGGATTGTTTTGTTTTGATGGCGTTATGAATCCTACTGAATGGCATTCATGTATGTAGCTTTGAATGTAGAACAACAATGAAGCACTGCTGTAGATCCAACTATCAAGCGCTCTGGAGGAGTTACAGTAAAAAAATAAAAAATAAATTATCCACGCAACCAATTCAATGTTTGTTTACCTATTCCACTAACACTTCCAATTCCATCATTTTAAACTTGCAGTGCTCTACCAAATGTTCCATGGTGACCAAGACCCTCCTTTAAATATGTACTGCCGTGTGCAAACCACCCAAATTCATCTGGAATACACCTGATCAGGATACCTGGATGGACGGAATTCATATTTACCGGAAATCATCTATTATTAATGCATTTTTGATTCATAGCTGCCATAAAAAAAAGACACTTACGTGTTGAGTACCTGCCGGATTTCAGACCTTGTAGGATGGATGATAGAGGCTGGATGTAGCACTGCAACTCCATGCACTATGAGGAGAAAATAACCCTGTTAGTGTTGACGCTATTGACACAGCACCAGTGAAGGGTTGTTTAAAAGCCACTTTGAGAATATGAGCCAGGATTAGTCAGTCATTTATACCCATTTTGGATCAATCTCTGCAACCATAAGAACTAAATGATTATCTTTGCTCATTACAATTTGTATTTTGCAACCTGCTTACACATGAAATAGATGCACTGGTCTCACCTTGAGTGAGAAAAGTCCACTTTGAGTGTCCGGTTGAGGATGAGCGCCATGTCCATCTAAAGTTCTCTTCCTGACAGAAAGGCGTTTCGGCACGACATAAAATGTCCCCTGCTTGCAAACGGGGTTATCTCCCTGAACTGGAAATACCGTGGGGGCCTCCTGGAGAGTTGCACAGTAGATTCCATCATCACATCTGCAGCAGACGCTTCTCCTCTTCCTCATCCAGAAGGCACCAGAGTGAAACAGCGTGGTAGGCAATTCCCTCAAAGTAGTAGAGGATGAGGATGATGCAATCATCTGCACCACTGGGGCCTCTGCATGCTGAGGGCCGCGGAATCTCTTGAGGCAGTCACTGCTGTTTTCATCACGGACAAACCAATCAGTGGAGTAATCAGAGTATGAGGATGATGACATGATGGAAGCCAGTAGAGATCGCCACTGACCTGCCAATTAAAAACAAGTATCATTACAAAAAAAGTATTTTGGGGGGGAGTGGGGGGGGGGGGGCTGTCAATATAATGTGCCGCTCCTGATTGACCAGTTTTTGTAGAGGATCACGAACATATATGCCTGTGAGTATTACATGTGTTTATTTGCCGTTGGTGTTCAAATACCACTCGCTTTTAACACCAGCGATTCCCCCACCATGTTAATACTTGGGCAGGGCGCCCAAATAAACTGGCGGCCGCCCAAGAAGTTTTCAAGAAAATTTTACGTCTTTTAAGACTATAAGGCACACTTAAATTTGTCTTATGTGTGCACAGAGTTCCGGAGACGTTTTCCTTCCAGCCAAGCTTCAGGGCAAATGTTGCTGCACCAACGCACGTTTCTGATTGGTCTGGATCACGCTTGTTCTTGATTGGCTGATGGCCTGTAGTTGGGACTGGGGGGCGGTGGTGGTGGCGGCGGCAAAGACATTAGAGAGTTGTCGCTGTATGTATTCGAATGTGGAGATGGAACGAGAAAGTAAATAAAAAGAGCTCAAAAGAAACGCCAGACTGCAGTGTCCGGTAGTTCATTTCGTTTACCCCGTTTGGACCCCACCCATTTGGACGACCGGGCGCTATCCGCAGAGACGACTCGAACTCCGGCAGAACTCCGTGAATGGCATCATCTTAAAGTCGAGACATGCTTACAAGGCACAATTTAAACTGCAATCTATCAGTTACGCGGTTGTACATGGATAATTCCACATCAATGAATCCATGGTTCGAAAGGTGAGGAAGCAAGAAAACGTTGGGGCTTGCCATCATTCTGGGAGGATCCAACCGCTGGAGAAGCATTGGAGCGATCCACCAAAACAAACTGGGAGGCCGCACCAGTCGCGGCGCGGTGTGTGAATGGATTGTGAACGCCTGTTAAAGTGCACGGCAACGAATAACGTGAGTACCGTGAGTTAAATAAATTAAATAGTTGAATTATAAAGTATAACTGAACTCACTATTTTACTCCAGTTTCCATTTTAAAACACATGGTAGAATGCTTGTTATCATATTTTAGCATACATGCTACCATTTGTTTTTATCATGCATGCGTCATGTATGGTACAGTGCGCTCGTTTCGTAGCTGCAGTTACCTACAGTTAGCTACCAGTAGCTCTGTGTGTGTGTGCGTGCGTGCGTGCGTGCGTGCGTGCATGCGTGAATTGGAAAAAACAAATCAAACTCAGTGCAAGATAAGATATGTACTGTAAAATGACAATAATTTTGTACCCCCAAAACGACATGTTTTATCAACCATTAACATTAGCCTATAGATTTTTGGGGATAAAGTATGGAATTTGATGAATTGTTTCATTCACAGCCTTATATAGTCTGTCTATTATTGTGTTGCTCCCAAATAAGAATTAAATTATAGAATTACCTCTACGTATAGAACTAGTAGAAGACACAAAATGCCACTAAATGTGTATCGCTGACGTTGGATGTCAGAAATTCTGCCAATTTTTTTTTATGCACGAACAAATGGCAACTAAATACATTTTAAGAGGGGTACAATTACATAAAAAATAGCCCTGTGTCATGAAATGTTGATACTTGAACTCATTTAATCCTGGCTAGTTCTGCCCATTATAAGATTGAACGTGATAACAGTGGATTAAATAACCGTCCCCCAGCCTACAGTTTCTCTTCCAAAAGGGCAGGTCGTCCAACATTATACAAGAAAAAAAGAGCAAACACATGAGCTTGTTTTCTTTCACATGCCGATTGCTGATGCAACGTTGTGTGGACACAATCATCCACTAACACTGTCAACTGTGCTGGTAATGCTGAAATGC